>NC_063199.1:726690-761808 GCF_017589495.1 Alosa alosa
GTTCAAAAATAATTTGTGCGAAAGTGATACGTGTTTTGTTGAAATAGTTTTAGCCTAGGCTAGGCCTACTGCTTGGCCATAGCTTCACGGTGTGTGTCTGAACAACTCATTGCTAGCCTATTATAAGCGTGTGTTTTGCGTTTATGGAGAAATCATGTTCTCTGGATGTGTAAGCTATTTTCACAGTTGTCTATGTGATAGGCCTAGGCCTATCATGTAAAATGTAATTAACTTCGCATCTGTTTCGGTTATAGTCCTAAGGATTGTAGGCCTAACTCGGCGATGAAAAGACGTAGCCAGAAGATATTTGGCAGATCTGTGGAGGTTATAATGTAGCCTATATGAACTCAGACACACTTGTTTCTTTACATTCGGAAAAAATCGGAATGTTTCATCTGTCCCAGCTCTTCCCGATGATCCTTACATCCCCACAGCAAGGTTTTGTATTGACCACAACTAACGTCCCAGTCATTCAAAACGGCAGAACATCAATTATAACGTAGCCTAAATAATAAGCAATTAGGCCTCTCTCCTGAGAAAAGTTTAGATGAGGTAGTGCAAATACTTTATTCCCATGAGAGATAGCCTAGCCTACTATAGATGAGTTGGCAGACTACATTCCCTGCCGCACTTCACTGTCGTCCAGGCTAATGATAGCTATTGTAACAACATGTCTTGGTGATTACCTCAGAGCTACAATGTTGCGCGTAGCCTATAGTCTACCACAGTTTCACAGTAGCCTACCTAAGATTAGCTGTCGAATGCAGTTAGACCACACATTTTCCAATTCTGGCCGTAGGCCTACGACCAAGAATTTAGATAGTTTTAACACTAGTTTATCCTTATTCTAGTGTAAAATTCTAGTTCAGTCAATTATTTAGACATAAATAGGTTCAACTTCTTGACAGAGGCTACCAACATGACAAAACTGCGTAGCCTTTCAGACAAATTAGCTCCCTAGACTGATAAAGTTCGTAGGTCCTACGCTTAGGCCTACAGTATGTGTCATACAAAAGTTGGACAACTTTTTAGGGCCATTATTTTTCAGCCTCACAGCTGTCGAAGTCAAACATGCTACGTTCTACTTCAGAGGCAGTTACCTCAGAAATAGCCCGCCTATCACATACACTGTACAGTCTATGGCCTATCATGTCACTGCCACAGATTACCGAGTGGTGGCATTCTAGTATTTTCAGGAAAAGTGTAGTTTTGATGATAATATGGCAAAATACCTTATCTATCATTGTAAATTAGGCCATTAAGATATCAATTGGCGACCCCGACATACATATATCACACTTAATGAGGAGAGAGTGGAAAGTAGTCAACTCACCTTTCTCAGTAGGCTCTTCAAAATGATTCTCATTCTAAGGGTAGAGGTAATTGTAAACATTTAAATTATGTTATTATTAAGAATACATGTTGATTGGTTATTTTTGTTGCTGGGGTACAATGATTGGTCGCTGCAGTTCACAGTCTAAAATGTGAATAGCTTACAGGCAGGGGTCATTCAAATTGAACATTGTTAAATTGAACATTGTTGAAAAGAGAAGTTGATCTTTATTGTCTTTTTACAGAGAAATTTGTCTTGGGCATAAGAGCACTGGTGTCACACATAGCATAGGCCTACACACCAAGAGACACCAACTCTTTTGAGCATACAGACCTACCTACTGACTATATCATTTGAATTACCGACAACTAGGCCGGCCATATAACAAAATACATTCATATGTCTCTATTTGGTTACTTTCAATCAAGCTTTGCATTTTGACCTTAGGCGCTCCTGGGGCCTCATTACAGAAACATTCCTATCTGCTCATCCTAACGTAAGAAATTCCTAATTTAGGATGGTTCAATGGTTCTGTAATGGCTAAATTCCTATCCTAAGATAAGATAAGATCTCCTCTAAGTTAAGTTAGGAAACCTCCATCTATAACACCAAAAACATTAATGTCTATTAATTAATAACCAAAATGAATGTATTTTAACATTTACCACTAGGTGTCACTATTATGTTAAATAAATAACTATTGCTTTTATGTAGCCTAGGTTCTATTTTCATGACTTTTGGATACTTTCTCTGAACATTGCCTTTCGCTGCTGTCACTATGTCTATGACTATGATTCATACAATATGAAAAGAATCTGACCTTATCTGACACAGTAGGCCTATTCACAACTTATTCAACTTCCTGAATGAAGTGGTGCATTTGGTCTTTCCTCTACCAAAAAGGACACCTTCCTTTTATTGTTTCTCTGCAATAGCTTTCTAATCCAATATACAATATATTCTAATCCAATATACATACATACAGATAGATAGATAGATAGATAGATTATTTATCCCAAACATGGGACATAACCATGAAATACCCTTAATGGAATTAATATGATTAAATTGATTAAAATGATTTAATGACACTTGTTTATAGGCTACATTTCAGCATATTTAAATGACCATGTACAACTTAAAACCTGTTTGAAAGACAAGTTTATTCATTCAGTCATAGTTCAGAAAGGCACATCCACAGTTAAAAATAGATTTGCAATGGGAAGAGCTTGCTTAGTAGGCTACATAATAAATAGGCTGTGATGATTATTAAATAAATTAATATGACACACATTTAAAGATTCAAATATCTGTGGCTAAAGATGTGATGGCATAACATTAAACTAAGAGACTTTTATGTAACTCATAAAAGTGCCTACATGACTAAATTCTGTTCAGTATAGTGTTAATTTTGTCACCTATTTTTAATTTAGTCCTAGTCTTAGTCTTGTGACGAAATGTCCTTTTTAGTCTTTGTCATATTTAGTCATTCAAATATAATTTTTGTTAGTCAAGTTTTAGTCGACTAAAAGTCTCACATTTTAGTCTAGTTTTAGTCAAAAGAAAACTAAAGGTATCTTAGTCTTAGTCAGTTTTAGTCAACACATTTTAGTCTTTTTTTTTTAACAAATTATCTCTGATTACCATTTGAGTCAAATAGTGTTTCACATCTCAATTTTCCAACAATATTGTGTGTCCACAGGGCTACTCGTCTGTTATAATTACTCATTCTGATTTTTGTCAGTCAGTATGTTT
The DNA here is from genome assembly GCF_017589495.1 of Alosa alosa. Taxonomy (NCBI): domain Eukaryota; kingdom Metazoa; phylum Chordata; class Actinopteri; order Clupeiformes; family Clupeidae; genus Alosa; species Alosa alosa. The sequence continues at coordinate 729,779 of NC_063199.1, forward strand.
ACATGCACAGGTAAGTCGAGCTTCAGTTATAGCTCGGCTGGGATTTGACCATAGACAGTAAAAGATTGACTGGACCACTGTCATATTCGTGAGACCAGTGTTTCTCAAAGTGTGGTCCGAATCACTGGTGGTCCCGCAAGTTATCCCAAGTGGTCCGCGAGCAGACGGGTAAAATATAATATAGATGAGTTGTTTGCAATATTGAACCAACTTGTATGTAAAAACAGTTCTGCAACACTGTCTATGTAAGATATGCCAGTTTAAATCATACAGTATGAATCCACACACAATAAGCAAAGTGCAAAGACAATAAGCAAGGTGGTTCAGTGAGTAGGCCTATAGTGTAGACTAATTATAGGCTACTGTTGAAGTAGGTATAATCTTTTTTTTTTTAGCTAGGGTTAGTTAAAGTGGTCCTGAAACTGAAAAAGTTTGAGAAACACTGTCGAGACCAAAGTATTAATGTTTTACTCCTACCGCTAGATGGCTTATATGCTAAACACAACACATTCCCCAAACAGACTCTCCATCTTAGCCATAGCTAACTTGCTAGCGAACTTTCCATATTAGCTTACTTGCTAGCAAACTTTGCATCATCAGTCTAACTAGTTAAATAGTTGACATTACATGATGAACATTTTCGTATGGACATTCTGGGGGATGTTAATTTGTATGAGAGAAGCTTCAACTTCTGGGTATGTAGCATTGTGGCATAAAGCTTAGGTAGTTAGCTTGCTAACTCTAGCAGAAATCTCCAGTGTTCTTGTTCCATGTAGTTTCGTGTTGCAGCCACAGGGTTTCAGCAACAGCACGTAGACTAGCCTACAGGAAAGCTGTTGCGTATGAACTCATTCGGAATATTTTGAAAACGTAACAGCTAGATATTCTGTCTTCTCATTTTGTAGACGAAAATGAAGAGAGATTTTATCTTAGTTTTTATTTCATGCAAAACATTTTAGTCTCGCCTTTTTTCACAACAATAATGCATCTTAAGATAGTCTTAGTCAGTGTTTCAGGACATTACTGCCGTCTCGTCATCGTCTCGTCTTAGTCATGAAAAAAAAGGTTGTTGACGAACATATTTCCTCTTGTCTCGTCTGACGAAATTAACACTAGTTCAGTAGACTAATTAGACTACCGTCGCATATTTAAAATGAAATTATATAATTTCTAAAGTTGACAGTTAATGACCTTATATTAGGCCTACACCTTTTGAAAAGCTAACGGGGAGTGAAATTATTGAGTGTATAATTTCAAGAATTATAGTTGTGTACAAACATAATATGCATCTGAGAACTTGGTTCAGAGAGTATGCACATTTTTATAGACTGCTCTGTAGTGTTTTTTTTTTTTTTTTTGGAGGACAAAGACAGCTAGATGGTAATCTTAAGATCACAATCACACAGTGAAACAGTAGAGATAAGGAACTGCACAACTTGTACTTTAAATTGCCAATTGACCCCCATTACTAAGCTGTATGTGTAGTTATAAAAAGAAAAAAAGAAACTCTAAGACTACATGTAACATGGAAATGTGATTAGCCCCAACCTCCAACCAGGAGGACCAGGTGTTGCACTTAGTCTGGCCCTTCACCTGAGACCTGACCGGCATGGTTGAACCTGCCAGGGACCTGAGTCCCCGCCGGCATAGCTCCCAGGGTCACCCATGAGCTGACTCATATGTTGGAAAACCTCTGGGTTTCAATTCTGAATTTGAACGGTGGGGTAAATACAGCTTGACTAGTGTGCCATAGAATTTCTCTGGAGCTTTTTTCACAGAAAATCTGGCATATCTGATGATGGCAGGCTTTCCAGTAGTGCGCTTCTGAATAAATCCCATTTCATTTAGAAGTGGTAAAACTCGGCTTCCTTTTTTCTGCCTTCCGTACACAATTCTGTAAGTGGAAGCAAACTCTGCCATGCACATTGTTGCAAACTCTGGTGTATCAGGTCTGTTTTTGTATTTGTCTCCCATTCCAGACATCCAAACATTCTCTGATTCAGGTATTCTGTCATTCAGATATCTCAAAGGGACACTCATTTTCAGAGCATCATCATCAGTGGGTATAAATATCACACTTCGAGAGCAAGACTTGAGTTTCAAGCTACACACTCGTGCAACAGCCTCTTGAACACTGACCTCTCTGTTTTTGGAGTAGGCTTGCATGATTTGTTTAATTTCCTCGGAATCAGATGTAGTTGACTGAGAGGTATCAGACACGACTCTTTTCAGATACTCACTCATTTCGTGTTCCGCTTTGGAAATGTATGATAAGATGTACATGATGCAAGAATAAGGGTTCAGGACAAACTGAATGTCCATGTTAGCATCCCATGCCCTTAACAAATGTGGGTTGTAGCCATTTATCCAGCTGTCCTTTGGATCACGTTTCATTACTAACACACTGGCTGTTGTTAATGACTCAACACAGTTTAGGTATTCCTCATAGGTTGGGTTGCATTGTGCTAGAAGTTGTGGGATGCTTTCAAAGGATGCAGTTGGATTATTCAGCAACTCCCATACAGGCTTCAGTTTAGTTTTGGCATTTTCAGGAGACATGGACGGAGAGTCATGAGCAGATTCATCATCTGATTCATTTATGAGCTCTACTGGCCTTGGTCGGGTTATGAATGTGTTCTCAATAGGCTGTTTTGGAAACCCAAAACAACAGTGCTTATTTCCCTTCTTACATGATTTGGAGTGTCTTTTGCTGTGGGTTTGCACCTCTGTCACTATTTTGAAAAGTTCAGGATCTTTGTCAGGGTCAGGTAGCTGGCATGTTATGTATTTATCCACAAACTCACACACTTTCTCATCAGGATCCTCCTCAAATACAGGTGCGTTCTTACACCAAACCAAAAGATGGATATGCGGTGAACCTCTAGCTTGAAACTCCACCCGAAAAAAGTAGTCAATGACCTCACCGATTGGCTGGCTTGGTGACAAAATCAAATTTCTCATCAGGGCATCAACACGCTTATCAAACATGCGCATGGTAGTGACAGGGTTGCTGCGTAAAATCTCACATTTTGAAGCCCAGTCAAGCTTAGAGAAGTCAACCTGTTCGCCTTGTTGTGCCTTTATTGTTCGTATAACCTCTGGCCATCTCATTTCGGCAGCACTAAACGTGACAAAAAACGTTGGACAGTTTAGAGTACGTAACATCGCATATAGGTCGCGTAGTGTTCTTTCCCAGTATGCAGGTGTACCTCTCAAAGGTTGCATGAACCGAGTGGCATCTCTGTTGCGTACCAATTTTTCCACCTCACGTTTGTCTTGGAGCATTCTTGCTGTTATTTTGCGTCCATCCCGTGTCATAGGTTTTCCTTTACGTAGTTGGATAGACATTGAGGACTTGGCCAAATGCATTTCAGTGATAAACTGTGCAAAGAAAATGTAATTGGAGTCGAGAGCAAATCGATTGTCAATAGAAAAGAGACGTGCATTGAAATATCTGCTTGGTGATAATTTTCTGGGTCTCTCTGTTTCATCCAAGGTGTTCACTCCGGTGGGAAACTGTACTGGAAAGGCCATCGCTTCTAGTTTGGGAACTTGGAAGAAATTAACTGGTCTGTTTCCTTCAGCCAGGGCCACGCTAAATATTCCTTCACCAAATGTAATCATTTCCTGAGCAAGATCAGCTGGCTGCAAACAGGAGTCTATTGAGCATGCACCATTCTGCTGACTTGTGTTCTGCTCAGGTGAATCCTGGTCATCATTAGACTCATTCCTTTCATTATTAGGCTGAATGCAAGCACTGTTAGTCTCTGAATGTCCTGTGTCAGTCAAATCACACTCATGTATTGCATCGGTCTGCATTAGATCAATTGCCTCTGCATCTGTAATGTCATCGCTGATGTCATTTTCATCTGCCATATCACTTGTTTCATCCTCAAAAGCAGGTATATCATGTATAGTTATGTCTCTGTACTCTGGATGCATCTCTTTTAGTTTTGATAAGGCACAAAGCACTTTGGACATGTCAAGAGTTTGGAACTGGTAATGTCCTGTATAATTCATTCTTCTTTTCAGCTTGACTTTCAAAAATTGAGATTGGCTGCTGGGTCTAGGCAAAGCGTTTACTGTTGCTTGAACCTCTGAAGGGACGCACACAATTCCACCATGTATTAATTTCTGCTGGCCTTTGGGAAGACTGATTATTTTTGCAAATGGTATATATTTTGCTATTATGTGCCTCTCAAGTATATTTAGATTACAGAGCTCTGGAGGAATTTGTGCTAGTTCCAACAAATTAATGGCAGAAATGGGTGGAAATCGGCCTGATTTGAGGTTTTCGTGACAACTATGACAAATCCACTCTTTCTTTTGTTCTGGTGCACAACACGATTCAAGTGAACTGCATTGATTGCTGCAAGTATGCACATATTTGCCTGTTAAGCATCGCTCAACCATGCCTGGGTTCTTTTGATAACTTGAATGTTTACACTGTTTTACCTGATTGTAAAACAAAGCTCGGTGACACACTGTGCATGCGAAGGTAGGACCATTCTGTACATCAATTTGAAAAGCTACAATGGCATCATGGAGAGGGGTGCTTTCTGTTGGTGTTGACTGTTCAATCTCTGGTTCTGATCGAATTTCAGATAGACGTGCAAGATTACGGTATTTCCGCTGTATATTTAAAGCACAACGCATTTTCTGAAGCATTTTCTGAAATGCGTTATTGGAACACTTCTTTTTCTGTAGGCTTAGATAATGTCTGAAAGAGGGGTCATTTCTGTATCTGTAAGTTAAGGTTTCTTTTTTTTCTGCCTATATGTTGGATCATTCGCATAGTGATGCTTCGTGGTCAACTTCTGTCTTGAACGAAAATTAACATTGTGCAAGTATCTCTGCTGTATGTAAGCCTGGTGCCTTGATCTAAAATCCGGGTCACTTGAGTATCGCCTCTGTATGTAAGCCTGCTGCCTTGACCTAAAATCCGGGTCACTTGAGTATCGCCTCTGTATGTAAGCCTGCTGCCTTGACCTAAAATCCGGGTCACTTGAGTATCGCCTCTGTATGTAAGCCTGCTGCCTTGACCTAAAATCCGGGTCACTTGAGTATCGCCTCTGTATGTAAGCCTGCTGCCTTGACCTAAAATCCGGGTCACTTGAGTAACGCCTCTGTATGTAAGCCTGCTGCCTTGACCTAAAATTCCGGTCACTTGAGTATCGCCTCTGGATGTAAGCCTGCTTCCTCGATTTAAAATTTGGGTCACTTGAGTAACGCCTTTTCATGGAAGATTTCTTATTGTGTTGAATGCAGTTTGCATATCTCTTTCTCTCATACTGCAGTTTATTCATCCTATTCTTTTTATAATATGTTTGATTTTGTTGTTCTCACTGGGCAACATTTTGTTTTGTGCTTTGACAGCTTTTCGACGTCTGCGATCTTTTGCACATTTAGCAAGCCGTGAATTCACGGAAACAGCTGGAGCCTGTAACTCTGCAGGAGCACGCTGCACATTGTCAGTGTGGCTTCCTTGTTCATCATTACACTCAGATGTAGGTCTAAATAACACCGGCATCAACTCATAGACCCATTCATCAGATGTGTCAAAGAGGGCCCAGAATGCAAACAGTCGATCAATCAAATCGCTCAAATGGACAAAGGTCAGCATCACAGCAGTACCATAGTTTGCTGGGAATCCCTGGGATGTTCTTGGATGTGGATCAAAAATTCCATATCGATAATTTTTAAACAAGGCAATTGTTAGGCTACCTACAGTCAGCAATGCAAAATTTACATCATTTGACAAACAGTGCAGTCTTTCAGACAGCCTTAAGAAGTCTGCAGCAGCTTCAGGTCCATCTTGTCTAAAGTAACCATACCGTGACACGCACTTCTCAATGTGAATCATCTGTCCGTAGATCAACACTATCGGGTAATTCATCAAGAGCCAAGTGGTCAGGTGCTACATTGCCTCTAGTGCTCAATCTTTCCTGTACTTCACTGTACATGGAGTTACCTTTTTGCAAAATGTAGTCAAGATCATCACTGTTGAGTTCAATTCTGTAATGAAGAGTAGCGAGAAATACCAGCGAGTTGCAAGTGCACTGCTTGCCTTTGTTGTTCCCGTACCTCAAATCATTTTGACTATGACTTGCTTGAACACAGTTGTCTCTCTGTTCCATCTCCACATCGGCAGCACTAGTTACCTCATTTACCTGTTCTCTCTCACTTGGCTCACTCTGGTCAAATGATGACTGGCATGGTGTTTCAACTTCAGAGAGGTCCAATTTTCGCCAGCGTTTTTTCTGAGCCTCTGAGCAACGGCCTTTCCTTGGCATATCTTAAAATGTTACACCTGTAGTATGCAACTGGATGACTATAGGGTATCTAAGTGCACTATAAGCTGTACGACCTGGCAGTACAATTACTTACAGATTAGACAGTGTTGTTTAACTCCTCTTACAGGTTATACACAGTATTCTTTAACTCTGCTTACAGGTTAAACAATGACACTTATGAGTAAATGTAAACGGTGCAGATTAAATATTAATACACAATATTCAAAAAGTATTCTTTATTTAGTATTCTGTTACAATATTAGGCTGGATGTCGGAAGAAGAAATTATAATAACTGACAATTACTTGGTCAGGAATAAGCAAATGTCTACTGAAGTTTAACACTTAATTTCAGAATTTGATACCAATACAATTATGCTCAAAACTTAATCTCTAATGCTTAAATTCCAGCAATTTATCAGTGGTAATTCTGAATAGGCAGCACTGGAGTGGTTATGTAGAGGTCACACTTGATGATGGAGGCAGCCGTCAAGGTGGTAGTTATGCAGAACTTGGTTGGAATATCAAAATCTTCACACAGCACAGCAGGTCTTGCAGGACAGCTCAGGTCTAAAAGCACAGAGCTAACAGCACAGATAACTTCCACAGAAGATTATACAAATGTATAAATTTTTGAAAGATATGATTTACAGATATAGTCCACAGATGTACTGTACTTCTCTGTATGAAAGGTTCCCAGGTGTAGTTCTCAGTATAGTTCAGAGTATAGGTTTGATTCAGAGTATAGGTTTGATTCAGAGTATGGTTTGAGTCAGAGTAGGTTTGATTCAGAATTTCAGAGTCTTCAAGTGTGATCAAGTATGTGCAGCAGAGTTATCAGCAGCAGGGTATGTGCAGCAGGTATGTAATCAGACAGTGTTAAATGTTCTTGTCATCAATATGTCTGCAGGTATGTAGGTAAGTGGGTTTTGGTGTCAGCAATGATGTCAAGTAATGTTGTTAGTGTAGTTTAAATAGACAAAAAGAAAATTATATAGGCCTAGTGTATTGTACAATAATCAAATCAAATTGAAGGCTGGGCAGTTAAAATAAACAAGGAACATCAGTGTTCCCACAGATTTAAGCACAATTTAGTACAACCTGGAAAATCATTGTGTGGTGGTCAATGTTGATATTGTGGTGGGCCACCACAAATAAGTCAATGTATGGGAAACACTGAACATTATCAGAGAATATTAAAGGCTAAGGAAAAAAGTGTGATCACACTTCTTAGTTCCAGTGAGTAATCTAGCAGCAGCATTATGAACCATTTGTAATCGCTATAGAGTTGGGCTTAACCAAAATAAAGTGAGGTACAATAGACAAGTCTTGATGTAATAAATGCATAATGAATGTGACTAGAGAGGGCTGAAGCAGAGCAAAATGTGACTAGAGAGGGCTGAAGCAGAGCACTTGATGCCAACTTTAAACACTCCAGCAGACATTTTGGAAATTAACATATTGTTATAGGCCTACTTATGATTAAAGTGTTGTTTAAGAATTGTAGGGGTAGATAGGGCGAATACGACATTAGCCTATCTGACTTTATCAAGCTGTCTACAGCCGCCCGAACTGGCAGATCTTGTCAGTCAAATGAGTTCATCTTGAATGTGCCCATTGACACTATGTTCCAACACAAAAAGGAAATAGTAAAAGATGTGAAGTGCCGCAGAAAATTACCCAAATGTCCCTCACTGGTCCAGAAAAGCAACTGTTGCATCAAAGAATTTATAACCACATGCTCTCATTGATTGTATGATTGCACTATTTGTGGTATGCAGGCATTGTACAACAGGGCCCCCATATCCAGTATTCACAGAATCATCACATATCCAGTTCATAACAACAATTAAATTATAGATATAGTCACCTACAAATGAAACTAGGGGCGCTTGTTTTATTGAGCAGGTCTTACATAGAAGCCATAATAAGGCTGTATCTGTGTATTATTTAAAATTTTAGGCTATGGTATGTTTATTTTTTCTTCACACAGGATGTTAGTGTGCCGTGGGACATTGTTAGGAATGACTGAACAGTTAAATAGGTGGATAGTTAAAAAGGTTAAATTATTTGCTAGGTAGAAGAGGTTTAATATAGTTGGAATGACTGAACTAGATAGATGAGGTTTAATATAGTTGGAATGACTGAACAGTTAAATAGATGGATATGTTAAAAGGTTAAATTATTTGCTAGGTAGATGAGGTTTAATATAGTTGGAATGACTGAACAGTTAAATAGATGGATAGTTTAAAAGGTTAAATTATTTGCTAGGTAGATGAGGTTTAATATAGTTGGAATGACTGAACTAGGTAGATGAGGTTTAATATAGTTGGAATGACTGAACAGTTAAATAGGTGGATAGTTTGAATGGTTAAATGATTTGCTAGGTAAATGAGGTTTAATATAGTTGGAATGACTGAACAGTTAAATAGGTGGATAGTTTAAATGGTTAAATTATTTGCTAGGTCGATGAGGTTTAATATAGTTGGTATGACTGAACTGGGTAGATGAGGTTTAATATAGTTGGAATGACTGAACAGTTAAATAGGTGGATAGTTAAAAAGGTTAAATGATTTGCTAGGTAAATGAGGTTTAATATAGTTGGAATGACTGAACAGTTAAATAGGTGGATAGTTTAAATGGTTAAATTATGTTGTGGACAGAGGAAACAGTTGAACAAGATGTGTAGCCTAGTCTTATTAAGAGAATGAGACTGTATGCCTGAGAAACTGACAGTTGATGCAGGTGGCCGGAACACCTGGCCCAGGATTCTAATTGCTTAAGTGCTCTATTATGATGTCATCAGCCAATGTTAAGTCAATGGGGAAATTTTGATTAGTTTTTAATTAATAGTTTAAAAAGTATAAAAGTTACAAAGATGAAAAATACAAAGCCCACATGTCCTAAGTAAGACCTACGCAACATAGTTTGAAAGAAGTTTCTACGTTAAACGGTTTAAGCTGCATTAACTGCGTTAGAAGAAGAAGAATAAGAAGAAGAAGAAGAAGAAGAAGAAGAACTAGAAAAGCATTTCCTGAGGGAAATACAGTGCATGAAAATGCAAAAATATGATGTAAAATATCATACAGAGTATAAACAAACTATATTGGTTGCTAAGTAGATGAGGTTTAATATAGTTGGAATGACTGAACAGTTAAATAGGTGGATAGTTTAAATGGTTAAATTATTTAGGGAGATAGTTGACGATAACTGACAGTTGGAATGGCTCTAATGTTTGCTAGCAGTTATGCTAACTATGTTAACAAAGATAATAATGTTAACAAAGTTACTATGCTAACTAGCATGCTAACATGCTAGCATGCTAACTATGCTAACCATGTTACTTAGCTAACTTAGCTAATCGTTTTTAGCAGTTTTGCTAAAAATGCTAACTAGCATGCTAACATGCTAGCATGCTAACTATGCTAACCATGTGACTTAGCTAGCTTAGCTAACTAGCTACAGTGGGTAGGAGTCATAGTTGATGACAAGTAACAGTTACAATGGCTGAACAGTTAAAAAGTTCAGTAGTTTAAAGGGTTAAATTGTTTAACAGTGAAATATTGTAGTGAGGACTTTTATTTTGAAACAGTTTTTGGCAGAGAAAGCAGTTGAACAGGATGTGTAGTCTTAATAGGGCCAGTTTGTATGCTTAAAGCCTGAGACAGGCAGTTGATCCAGGTGGCCTGAACACCTGCCATAGGATTCTAATTGCTTAACGGCCGTATTGTGATGTCATAATCATAATGTTAAGTCAATGGGGAAATTTTGATTAGTTTTTAATTAATAGTTTAAAAAGTATAAAAGTTACAAAGATGAAAAATACAAAGCCCACATGTCCTAAGTAAGACATACGCAACATAGTTTGAAGGAAGTTTCTACGTTAAACGGTTTAAGCTGCATTAACTGCGTTAGAAGAAGAAGAATAAGAAGAAGAAGAAGAAGAAAAAGCCTTGGAATAACAGTACAGTGCATTTTCATGCACTGTAAAAAGCCTTGGAATAACAGTACAGTGCATTTTCATGCACTGTAATAAGAAATTTTGGAAGAACAGTATAGTGCATTTTCATGCACTATAACTAGAAAAGCATTTCCTGAAGGAAATACAGTGCATGAAAATATGATGTAAAATATCATACAGAGTAAAAACAAACTATATTAGTTGCTAGGTAGATGAGGTTTAATATAGTTGGAATGACTGAACAGTTAAATAGGTGGATAGTTTATATAGTTAAATGATTTGCTTGGTAGATAAGGTTTAATATAGTTGGAATGACTGAACAGTTAAATAGGTGGATAATTTAAATGTTTAAATTATTTAGGTAGATAATTGACGATAACTGACAGTTGGAATGGCTCTAATGTTTGCTAGCAGTTATGCTAACTATGGTATCAAAGATAATATTGTTAAATAAGTTACTTAACTTAGTTAACTTAGCTAATGTTTTCATTTTTAGCAGTTTTGCTAAAAATGCTAACTAGCATGTTAATATGTTAGCATGCTAACTATGCTAACCATGTTACTTAGCTAATCATTTTTAGCAGTTTTGCTAACTATGCTAACTAGCATGCTAACCATGTTACTTAGCTAACTTAGCTAATCATTTTTAGCAGTTTTGCTAAAAATGCTAACTAGCATGCTAGCATGTTAACTATGCTAACCATGTTACTTAGCTAACTTAGCTAACTAGCTACAGTGGGTAGGAGTCATAGTTGATGACAAGCAGACAAACAGTTACAATGGCTGTACAGTTGAAAAGTTCAGTAGTTTAACCCTTTGCAGACCGCGCCGAACATTCCATTTTTTCATACTCGATGGCCTTATGGCACAAAAAGGCTTATTGTGTGGTTATGCTACATGACAGAGATATAATTTACCCACCATTATAATCAGGAGAAATAGCCCTTTCAAATGGTATAAAATATAATTAATAATTTTGAGGAGAACACACATATTATTTTAAAAATATCTTTAAAATTCAACCCCAAAAAACACAAAACTATCAGTTTGTCAAGATTAATCTCATTTTCCCCCCAATTTCTGTTGTAGATAGAGAAAAACTTAGAGTGTATGGGAGATTCACAATTTTGTCCTCTACTCAGTGATAAAAAAACAGAATCAATGTATCACCTTTTGTTCAAAAGTTATGATAAATTTATTAGACCTTTGCAGACGCACCTAAACATTCCGTTTTTTCATACTTGATGCCCTTGTGAGACAAAAAGGCTTATTGTGTGGCCATGCTACATGACAGAGATAAGATATACCCACCATTGTAATCAGGAGAACTAGCCCTTTAAAATGGTACATATCATAGTTAATAAGTTTGAGGGTAACACACATTGTTTTTAAACAATACCTTCAAAATTCAACATCAAAAAACACGAAAATATCAATTTGTCAAGATGAATCTTACTTTTCACCTAATGTCTATTGTAGATATAGTGTGTGAAAGATAGACAGTGTTGTGTTCTCCTCAATGAAAAAAACAGAATCAATTTATCACCTTTGGTTCAGAAGTTATGATTAATTTACTCATAACTGCAAGTCGCAGTAACAAGTAGAATTTTTAAGGAGTAGGATGTTTTCCTTTCCTGGTTTGACATCTGACCAAAAATACACAGATATAATGGTCATGTAACAAATATAAGATGTTTTACCATAAAAACAAGATGCATAGCTAAATATAGGATGTCTTACTGTACTCTGAGGAGGCAAAATCAATTGTGGGGAGGAAAGATAAAGGCTGAAATAAAGACTAGGCAGGTGGTAACTGCTTCTCCGTGTGCTTCATTCTACTATGAAAACAAGAATAAGAGACACTGGCACATGTGTTAGGTTTACGAAAGAGGAAATAAATAATTTTATTTAGATAAGTCTTTAACAATTTCATTAAATAATCAGGAACAACAACTTCAGGTAAATAACATAAACATATGTTTACAAACAAGCAGTAACTATTAGAACTACAAGAATGACAAGACAACAGTATAACAAAGATCAACAAAATACTTTAACGTGACGAACAAAGCATCAATTCATATTATAGCATAACAAAGCATCAATTCACATTCACACATATAAACAATTAAAACATTAGAAGAAATTCAATACATTTAACAACCATACAGCATATATTTCGATACAATATATAATTATCGATATCATTTGCCCTACACATAAGGTGATACACTAACACCACACACACACACGCCACAGCTGTGACAACACACACACCACAGATCTGGTGTGAATGCGGCCCACACACACACACACACACACACAAACATGCTTACCCATCTGAGGATGATGGGAGATTACTCTCCTCCTCTAGCACATCATTGTCTTCCTCTTCATCCAGAAACTACCCGTCCATGCCATCGTGGTCCTTGGGGTCATGTTTGCCATCAGCAGTCGGCTGCTTTCACCTCAGTTGCACGTACTTCTCTCCCTCCATCTAAAATAACAAAAAATCACAGATCTGATAGTGAATAGGTTGTTTAGTTTTATTTTACATTACTTCCACATAATCTTAATCACCACCAACCATGACTCTTTTCACTAAAATTATTTTTGTCACTAAAGGACTCCAATATTGCTTGGAGAGGTAACATTAGTCTCAGAGCTCACTATAAGTGTTACTGCCTTGGCTAAACTATACATAGCATACCAGCTTACAAGCAAACATTGATTCATGAACATGAGTCAGGAGATATGACAGAAAACATCTAAACAGCGTATGCATACACATACACACCGTACATAGGCTACTGCAGTTGCGTAAAGACAAAACACCCCCTTAGAAAATGATATGTCGACGAGTGGGCTTGGGTGTATGAGCTCCCATCATAGTTAGCCAACCAAAAACCTCATAATCGTAGCAACCAACCTTACAGCCTAAAAGTTAAACAATACTAAGACACATTTCTAACAAATCTTCAGTCATGTATTGATGAAAACAGCAGTCAATGAATAAAATCCTTACGTTACACCATCGGACACTCACGTCGGTAACATAACTACACACTCACGTCGGAAACATAACATTAACGTTGTCATTCATGTCAGATGTTTCTATCTAAGTAAGCTAAGCAACTTGGCTACAAACAACTGTAAATTGTGCTATACATATTACGAAGGAATGAAAGGTTTATTTGACAATAAAATACCGATTAGGTGTACTTGACATAAAGTTGCCAGTCATGAAGCAGGGGAGTGAACTTTATCGCGACTACGCCAATAAGGACATGTTGCAGCCTCTCCTGATGCTAACGTTACCTAACTTAGCTAGTTTTCTGTATCATCAGATGACAAGCAAGCAATCGTTCAAAATAGAACAAATCGTTAAAGTTTCAGTCCTAGTAGGTCTGTAATCTTGGTTGACATATAGTAACCCCCAAAAATGACTGAAAATAATGAGTTTACTAAAGATTATGGTGTGCTAAAATACAAGCTGTCATATCAGCTGAAGTGAACACACACACGCATTATGTTACGGCCATGCATACAAGGTGTAATTACCAGGAAAAATAACTTTTAAAAACGATTTTGAAGTAATAACATGGATAACAAGTAGTAATAACATAAAAAGACTTGTTTTTACCTCAGATGATCCAGTAGTTTCTCCTTTGGACGACGTGAAGATCAACGATGCATAGTGCTTCCTGCTGTTTTTCCTCTAGTGGAGGGAGACATCAACTCTTGATTTTTCCTTCACGTAGTAAAAGTAATTCGCGCCACAAATCCCTTAACTAATCATATCACCAGAAAGCCTATGATGTGACGTTTTTGAGGAAGTTTTCATTGATAAAATTGGTTGGGGTATGGCGGAGTTATTAGACTGAACGTCATCGGTACTGGGGTACCGAAATTAGAACGTGCGGTCTGCAAATGGTTAAAGGGTTAAATTGTTTAACAGTGAAATATTGTAGTGAGGACTTTTATTTTGAAACAGTTTTTGGCAGAGGAAGCAGTTGAATAGGGTGTGTAGTCTTAATAGGGCCAGTTTGTATGCTTAAAGCCTGAGACTGGCAGTTGATGCAGGTGGTCCAACACCTGCCATAGGATTCTAATTGCTTAACGGCTCTATTGTGATGTCATCAGCCCATGTTAAGTCTATGGGGAAATTTTGACTAGTTTTTAATTAATAGTTTAAAAAGTATAAAAGTTACAAAGTTGAAAATTACAAAGCCCACATGTCCTAAGTAAGACCTACGTAACATAGTTTGAAGTTTCTACGTTAAACGGTTTAAGCTGCATTAACTGCGTTAGAAGAAGAAGAAGAAGAACTAGAAAAGCATTTCCTGAAGGAAATACAGTGCATGAAAATGCAAAAAATATGATGTCAAATATCATACAGAGTAAAAACAAACTATATTGGTTGCTAGGTAGATGAGGTTTAATATAGTTGGAATGACTCAACAGTTAAATAGGTGGATAGTTTATATAGGTAAATAATTTACTTGGTAGATAAGGTTTAATATAGTTGGAATGATTGAACGGTTAAATAAGTGGATAGTTTAAATGGTTAAATTATTTAGGTAGATAGTTGACGATAACTGACACTTGGAATGGCTCTAATGTTTGCTAGCAGTTATGCTAACTATGTTAACAAAGATAATAATGTTAACCACGTTACTATGCTAACTAGCATGCTAACAATGTTAAAATGCTAAGTATGCTAACCATGTGACTTAGCTAACTTAGCTAATTATTTTTAGTAGTTATGCTAACTAGCATGCTAACTATGCTAACCATGTTACTTAGCTGACTTAACTAATCATTTTAAGCAGTTTTGCTAAAAATGCTAACTAGCATGCTAACATGTTAGCATGCTAGCATGCTAACTATGCTAACCATGTGACTTAGCTAACTTAGCTAATCATTTTAAGCAGTTTTGCTAAAAATGGTAACTAGCATGTTAGCATGCTAACTATGCTAACCATGTGACTTAGCTAACTTAGCTAATCATTTTTAGCAGTTTTTCTAAAAATGCTAACTAGCATGCTAACATGTTAGCATGCTAACTATGGCTAAAAATGGTAACTAGCATGCTAGCATGCTAACTATGCTAACCATGTGACTTAGCTAACTTAGCTAACTAGCTCCAGTGGGTAGGAGTCATAGTTGATGACAAGTAACAGTTACAATGGCTGAACAGTTAAAAGGTTCAGTAGTTTAAAGGGTTAAATTGTTTAACAGTGAAATATTGTAGTGAGGACTTTTATTCTGAAACAGTTTTTGGCAGAGGAAGCAGTTGAATAGGGTGTGTAGTCTTAATAGGGCCAGTTTGTATGCTTAAAGCCTGAGAATGGCAGTTGGGACAGGTGGCCCGAACACCTGCCATAGGATTCTAATTGCTTAACGGCTCTATTGTGATGTCATCAGCCCATGTTAAGTCTATGGGGAAATTTTGAACAGTTTTTAATTAATAGTTTAAAAAGTATAAAAGTTACAAAGCTGAAAAATACATAGCACCCATGTCCTAAGTAAGACCCCACGTTAACATAGTTTGAATGAAGTTTCTACGTTAAACGGTTGAAGCTGCATTAAACGCGTTAGAAGAAGAAGAATAAGAAGAAGCCTAGGAAGAACAGTACAGTGCATTTTCATGCACTGTAACTAGAAAAGCATTTCCTGAAGGAAATACAGTGCATGAAAATGCAAAACAATATCATACAGAGTAAAAACAAACTATATTGGTTGCTAGGTAGATGAGGTTTAATATAGTTGGAATGACTCAACAGTTAAATAGGTGGATAGTTTATATAGGTAAATAATTTACTTGGTAGATAAGGTTTAATATAGTTGGAATGATTGAACGGTTAAATAAGTGGATAGTTTAAATGGTTAAATTATTTAGGTAGATAGTTGACGATAACTGACACTTGGAATGGCTCTAATGTTTGCTAGCAGTTATGCTAACTATGTTAACAAAGATAATAATGTTAACCAAGTTACTATGCTAACTAGCATACTAACAATGTTAAAATGCTAAGTATGCTAACCATGTGACTTAGCTAACTTATCTAATTATTTTTAGCAGTTATGCTAACTATGTTAACTAGCATGCTAACTATGCTAACCATGTTACTTAGCTGACTTAGCTAATCATTTTAAGTAGTTTTGCTAAAAATGCTAACTAGCATGCTAACTATGCTAACCATGTTACTTAGCTAACTAGCTACAGTGGGTAGGAGTCATAGTTGATGACAAGTAACAGTTACAATGGCTGAACAGTTAGTAATTTAAAGGGTTAAATTGTTTAACAGTGAAATATTGTAGTGAGGACTTTTATTTTGAAACAGTTTTTGGCAGAGGAAGCAGTTGAACAGAATGTGTAGTCGTAATAGGGCCAGTTTGTATGCTTAAAGCCTGAGACTGGCAGTTGATCCAGGTGGCCCGAACACCTGCCATAGGATTCTAATTGCTTAACGGCCGTATTGTGATGTCATAATGTTAAGTCAATGGGGAAATTTTGATTAGTTTTTAATTAATAGTTTAAAAAGTATAAAAGTTTCAAAGCTGAAAAATACATAGCACCCATGTCCTAAGTAAGACCTACATAACATAGTTTGAATGAAGTTTCTACGTTAAACGGTTGAAGCTGCATTAAATGCGTTAGCGGAAGAATAAGAATAAGAAGCCTAGGAAGAACAGTACAGTGCATTTTCATGCACTGTAATAAGAAATTTTGGAAGAACAGTATTAGTGCATTTTCATGCACTATAATAAGAAGAAGCCTAGGAAGAACAGTACAGTGCATTTTCATTCACTGTAACTAGAAAAGCATTTCCTGAAGGAAATACAGTGCATGAAAATGCAAAAATAGCATGCTAACAATGTTAAAATGTTAACAATGCTAACCCATACCTGTCAACACTACCGTTTTTCCCGGGTTTCTCCCGTATTTCAAGGTCATCTCCCAGCACCCTCCCGTTTTGTTATTTCTCCCGGAAAACTCCCGTAATTTGCATGGCCATCAAACTTCATTTTAAAATAATTGATCCATTCAGGTTGCCAGATTGTGTATGAAATACACCCTACACATACACGATCACTTAGTTTCAATTTCAATTTTTTTTTTTGTCAGGCTAAAACCTGGCAACCCAAAACCCACATAAGGAAGCGGGCAGGGCTCCGAACCGGTTCAAGGAACGAAAACGAAAACCGAAAACGAACAGAATTTTACGGAATTTTACGAGGAGCGGAAACGGAAACGAAAACAAAATAGTCTTCAACTGTTCCGGAACAGAAACGTTATTCTGAAATCCACAAAACCGGTTAATAACGTTTTTTTTCGTTCTCAACAAGGTAAACAAAAACAATGCTTGAACATTCTATTTGGGCCCCAATCTACTTCCTCTGCATTAAGATAACATATGGAATGTTAAAAAGTAAGTCTTGTGGGGCTAATTATGATGCTGATAATGGAACTCTCTTGAAAGGGTAAATTTCACAAAAGCATATCCTATGTCAGGGAGACTATTTCCGGTTGTGCGAAAAACAAGCCCGCGGATTTAATGCTGCAGTTAATTAGGCCTATGGCTTTTACATTTTGTTTCGATGGGACGGAACCAGGAAAACCCGATGAGAAAACATTTCTCATTTAATGCGGCGTCCAACAAATCGACCTGCCAAGTCGAGGGCTGCGGGATAGAAATCATTGGGAATCACGGCGGCAACCTGCAGAGACACATTCAAAGACGACATCCAGAGGTGTTCGAGAAGTCACTACAAGACCACCAAAATCAAAACAAGAGGCCAGCTGAGGATGGGCAAAGTACTTTGGACTCGGTCATAGTGAAAAAGCCCAAACAGGTCCAAGTGGCATTAACCCCTGAAACCCTCAAAGAGGCGTGCGTAGAGCTAGTCACGGTTAACGGGAGACCCTTTTCATTGATGGAAGATTCGGGATTTCGAAAAATAATCGACCCAATACAGAACGCTATGGGAAAAAATGTCACAATCAATTCATCTAACATTCGGGATATGGTGTCAGGGATTGCTCAGGGCGAAAGGGAAAAGCTCGCCACTGAACTTAGCGGGAGGCTTCTGATGCTGAAAATAGATTGTGCAACATGTAGAGACCGGTCTGTGCTGGGTATTAACGTGCAGTACTCTGACGGAAAGGGGGTTGTGTTGCGAACCTTGGCAGTGAGAGATCTGACAGAACGGCATACGTCTGAGTACATCTCCTCTGTGGTGATGGACGTCTTGCGTCAATATAACATTAGCTTGCAACAGGTGTATTCAGTCACTTCTGATAATGGGGCGAATATGCTCAAAGCCGTGAGCTTACTGTCAGATATCCAAGAGGGAGCTGTGAGCAACAACGATGCAACCTGCGAGGAGACGGAGGAGATTGGGGAGGATGTTGAAAAGGTTGGGGAGGATGCGGGAAACCAGGAGGAGCTAATCCTTCAACTCGATTCTGCGTGGCCCGGTCATATGTTGCGTAGTGTAAGATGTGCTGCACATACTCTACAATTGGCCGTTGACGATTCATTAAAACAAGCGTCCAACATCATAGCAAAGGCAAGACGTGTAGCAAAACGATTACGCACGCAGAATGTGGTGTGTGTTCTTAAGAGAATGGGGCACAAGAGAGCAATTGTGGATTGTGCAACTCGCTGGCACTCCACTCATGATATGCTCCAGTGGCTGCTCGAGCTTAGGATCTTTTGTGAAGACATGGCCCCAACCATCCCCGAGCTACATCTAAGTGAATCTGAATGGGAATATGTCTCCAACACAGTAGATGCACTGCAACCCGCGAAAATAGCCACCAAATGTCTCCAATCTGATCAGCTAACTATAATAATAATAATAATAATAAAGCTTTATTTGTATAGCACCTTTCATACACAGAATGCAGCTCAAAGTGCTTTACATTTGAAGCATGTAACACAATAATAGACAGTCAGTCATTATCAATCACTTTTCTTTGCTGTTTATGTTATACTCAGCAACATATCAAAAATATAGAAAATGGCGTCATAAGACTGGCAGCCTTAACCCTCTTACCCCCCCACAAGCCGCCATATGGCAACTGTGGCAAGGAAAAACTCCCATATTCCAGGAAGAAACCTTGAGCAGAACCTGACTTATAGGGGGCCCATCTGCTTCTGGCTGGCTGCGCCCTCAATAGTAGCAGATGTAGAATAATCTGAAAATGTAGTCTACAGGATAAGATGAGTTAACTAAAAGCTTTCCTGTACAGGTATGTTTTCAGATCTTTTTAAAAATATTTACTGAACTTCGCCTGCTTGATGTACAGAGGCAGGGTGTTCCATAGTTTGGGGGCATAATGGATAAACATAGCTTCTCCACTTTGTTTGTGGAGCACTTTGGGTAATGATTAAAAGATTAGAATTGGATGATCTAAGTTTCCTTTGTGGTTGATAAGATATTAAAAGCTCAGAGATATATGAAGGTGCTATGCCATTCAGAGCTTTGTAAGTAATTAACATAACCTTAAAATCAATTCTATAGGAAATAGGAGCCAGTGCAGTTCAGCCAACACAGGGGTGATGTGTTCTCTTCTTAGTCTTAGTTAAAAGTCTAGCCGCAGAGTTCTGTATGAGTGCCAATTTCTTTAGATGTTTTTGGGAAGACCAGTGAAAAGTGCATTGCAGTAGTCTAACCTGCTAGTGATAAAGGCGTGAATTAGTTTTTCTGCATCTTGTTGAGTTAAAAGGGCCGCACTTTGGCAATGTTTCTCAAGTGGAAATAGGCTGTCTGAGTAACTTTACTGATATGGGGCTTAAAACTTAACTCTGCATCTAAGATGACACGAGGGCTTGTTACTTTTGGTTTGACCTGGTGTGCCAAGTTCCCCAGATTACTAAGAATAATATCTCGCTTTAGTTTTGGTCCAACCAGAAGTACCTCTGTTTTGTCATCATTTAGTTTCAAAAAAGTTTTGCTCATCCACTGATTAATGGAGGTTAGGCATGCAGTGAGGGAGCAAAGGCCATCTGGGTTAGTTGGCTCCACAGAAAGATACAATTGGGTATCATCTGCGTAGCTGTGGAAGTTTACATTATGCTGACTTATGACGTTTCCCAATGGGAGCATATATAGAAAAAATAGCAGGGGACCAAGGCAGCTCCCTGGGCCACACCAAAAGGCAAGTCATGTTTTTCAGATACATGATCTCCTAGACTGATATAAAAATCTCTGCCAGTAATGTAGGTTTGAAACCAGTTTAGAGCATTATCAGAGAGACCCACCCACTTCAAGGGCGGTGAATTAGGATGCTATGATCAATGGTGTCAAATGCCGCACTCAAATCCAGAAGAATAAGGATTGAGACTTTGTTTGAGTTGGTAGCTAGTCTGAGATCATTGACTATCTTTACTAGAGCCGTTTCTGTGCTGTGATTTGATCTAAAACCTGATTGGAATTTTTCAATTCTGTTTTCGTTGAGGAAGGTATTTAACTGATTGCAAACAACTTTTTCAAGTACTTTGCTCAAAAACGATAGATTTGATATAGGCCTGTAGTTGCTCAGATTGGTATGGTCAAGTTTTGACTTTTTAAGTAAAGGTTTCACAACAGCCCGTTTTAAAAGCAGTTGGAAATATACCTGTTTCTAATGAGGTATTTATTACCTTGAGAAAAAAGGGCTAAGCCATCATATACTTTTTGAGGAATGTAGTAGGGATTGGATCTAAAACACATGTTGAGGAGCGGTTTGAGTTATAATTTTACCAAGCTCAGATTGAGTAATAGTGCTAAAGGACCTTAATTTTGGGGGCTGTTTTGGGTGTACTATCAAACATATTACTTGTGTTACCAATAGCCTCCCTTATAGAAATGACTTTGTTTTTGAAGAAGTCTGCAAATTCTTCGCATCTTAGAGAGGATGCC
This sequence comes from Alosa alosa, assembly GCF_017589495.1. NCBI lineage: Eukaryota > Metazoa > Chordata > Actinopteri > Clupeiformes > Clupeidae > Alosa > Alosa alosa. The sequence goes on from NC_063199.1 coordinate 750,945, forward strand.
TGACTGAGTGTATCAAAAGGTGTTTGATGCAATAGCCTATCAATGGTAGAGAACAACACCCTAGAGTTTCCACTGTTTTCAGCAATTACCTTAGAGAAGTGGTTCCTCCTCTCATTCCAAATAGCTCTATTATAATTTGCAATTTTTTCTTTTAGAATGGCACGGTGAACCTGTAACTTAGTTTTTCTCCATGTTCTCTCAGCTTTCCTACATGATCTTTTTAGATCATGGATATTTTCGTTCATCCAAGGTGTCAGTTTGCTACAGGGCCTTTTTTTTTAGTCTTTAAGGGTGCCACTCTGTCAAGCAGAGCGCCTAATTCACGATTAAGAGCCTCTACCATTTGATCAATGGGATGATGTAAAATATCTAAATTTATGGAGTCTATAAGAGCTATGAACTGCTGTTCTGCTCTAATGTCCAAGAGTCGCGATTTGATTGCAATTTCGGGATGAATTTTTGGAGTATGTAGTGCAATATTAAAAGATACACAATGATGATCAGACATATTTATATCATTTACTGATAAGTCTGTGACTTCTATCCCTCTGGAAATGACTAGATCGAGGGTGTTGCCAAGGTTGTGGGTGGGTCCTGTAACATGCTGCTTTAGCTCTAAACTGTCCAACACATTAAGGAACTTACTGGCTTTAGCATCAGTTGTCTTATTGACATGAATATGTCACGTTTCGTGCCCACGTGTACGATGATGTTGTTGACCTTGGTGTGGCGGGCCAGGATGCTTGGGAGTTTCTGCTGGATGTCAAGGACCTTGGCACCAGGGAAGCAGTAGACCTTGGAGGGACCGCTACATGATGGGGGAATGCAGAGGTCTCTAACCATGGAACTGCCGATGACCAGGGTGGAGGTTGATGAGGTCCGGGAGGAGGGGGTCGGGGCCCGACTTTGAGGAGGGACCAGGATGGTTGTCTCGGGGCTGGAGGGGCTCCTCATCCTCGGTCAGAATGGCATAGCGATTTTCCAGTCGTATAGGTTGGGCTGGGCCTGAGTGCCGTCCGGACCGTCTGCCGGACTGCTGGTGAGTTCTACGGCATATGGCTCAAATGTTCCCTGGACACAGAAAAACTAGCAAGCCCCTTTGCGAGAAAGGTAGCCCAGTGCCTCAAAGCACGCCAGAGCACGTTATTTGACAATGACGCATTCTTAGCTGCAATACAGCACCTAGATCCACGCAATGCAGCCAGCGACACCGCTGTGTGCTCAGCAGCCTCCCCTACTCAATCTCAGACATCATCTGACAACGAAATCGAGCACCTTTTGATGGAAAAAGAGAGAGAGACCAGCTCAACACAGCGACTCCCCCAGGACTCCATCGTGTCACTCTTGGACGCATACTCCAAAGAAGACCGTCTAAGGCGCACCGAAGATCTGTTTCAGTACTGGGCTAGGTATTCTGTATCCAACCCCGACCTGTACAAGCTCGCTATGAGCGTCATCCCTCTCCCTGTCACGCAAGCCAGTGTCGAACGGGCATTTTCGAGTTTGAAATTTATTCTTTCCCCGTTAAGATCATCATTGAACGAAAAGGTGCTTGAGGACATTCTGCTGGTACGTCTGAATAAACAGTATGGACTGTAGCAGCCAGTCACCCCCTCCAAAGCTAGACCTAAGCACAATTGAAACTTATTTTATTGCATTTGGTAATTTTATTTCTTCTACTGTTGCAGCACTCTCACTTTTGCCTTATCTAGGCCTATTTTTATTTATTTTTTGTTATTATTGTAGGCCTATTCTGACAGCCTAATTATTTTATTTTATTATTATTGACGGCGAGGCTAGCCTAATATTTTCTACCACTGATTTTTGTGAACTTGTTTTTTCAAAAGAAGCGCAGATTGCACACAGAGTGTGTCACTGTGGTCATTTTATTTCTGTAGCCTAATGTTGCCGTAGGCCTAGGCCCTATTTTGAAAACGAATGTGACTGCACTGTCTAACTTTTGCCTTATATCTGCCTATTTTTTGTTATTAAGCCAATGCAGATAGAATTATTTTATTTTATCATTATTGACGGCCGACTCATACCACTGCTATGCAGACGACACACAGCTCTATCTGTCCTTTCCACCTGACGACCCCCTGGTTTCAGCACGGATCTCAGATTGCCTTTCAGACATAGCTACATGGATGAAAGCACACCACCTCCAGCTGAACCTCTCAAAGACTGAACTGCTGGTCATCCCAGCTAAACCTACCATACACCACGACATCAACATCAAATTTGACTCCCTGTCTGTTTCACCGACCAGGACTGCAAGAAATCTAGGAGTTGTTCTCGACAACCAACTAAACTTCTCAGATCATGTTGCCTCAGTCACCCGGTCATGCCGTTTCGCACTCTACAACATACGGAAAATCAGGACTTACTTGACTCAAGATGCTACCCAACTTCTGGTTCAGGCAATAGTCATCTCAATGACTTCGACTACTGCAATGCCCACTCCTGACAGGTCTCCCAGCCTGCGCCCAGTGAAACCACTTCAGATGATCCAGAACGCGGGCGGCGCCTGGTCTACAACCAACCCAAAAGGGCACATGTTACCCGCTGCTCATCCAGCTACACTGGCTACCTATGGCGGCCCGCATCAAATTCAAGTCTCTAACGCTTGCCTACAAAGTAGTCTCCGGTTCTGCTCCCACCTACTTGAATGCCCTCATACAGACTTACACTACCTCCAGACCGCTGCGCTCCTCTGACGAACGGCGTCTAGCTCTACCACCGTGCGCTCAAGCCAATCCAAACTTTTCTCATCTGTTGTTCCTCGTTGGTGGAACACACTGCCAGTTCCTACAAGGGCAGGGACATCCTTTTCCACTTTCAAAAACTCCTGAAGACCCAGCTCTTTTAGAGAACATCTACTCTCATAGCAACACTTACAACAAGTCTTACTGATCCTAGCACTCACCAGCCGTTAAACTGACAAGGAACTGTTAAAATACAGCACTCACTGACGCACTTATTCTTACTGTACTCTAATGTGTTTTTTTTTTTTTTTTAAACTGTCCTAAAATTGTGAGAATTGTTCTAAAACTTACTGTTTACCATGTTGTTAGTCGCTTTGGTTAAAAAAGCGTCAGCCAAATGTAATGTAATGTAATGTAATGTAATGTAATGTAAAAGTAGCCTAATTGTAATCTCTTTAACTGATTTTTGTGAACTTGCTTTTAGAAGCGCATTGCGCTCACAGTTCGTCACTGTTGTGCTTTAAATGTGACGAAACAGCGCAGAGCGCACTTCAGATACCAAAGTGTTCTACTTGTTTGATTGTAGGCGAACAGTTTGAAAAAAAAAAAAAAACGAATAAATGGACCTTTGGTCCAAATGTGTATATTTTGTCTTGCTGTTGTAATGTAACCTATCCGTCTGCCACTTCGGATCTTAGGCCAGCTCGTAGTGTAGGCTACTCAAACTGATTGGAAATTGTTATGCGTAATAGCCTATTTTGCCTGTCCACGCCTTGTCGTTTTAAAGTCGGGATTTGAAATGTTTGCGCAATTATAGCCTATTCTATGTAGAAGAGTTAAACGGGCCTTGTCAGCAACAGACAGGTTCGTTTATAAACAGGGTTGGAATTATAGCGCAAGCCTTTGAAGATCTCCATATGGATAAAACTTAGGCTACAACCAGGTAAGGCGTTTAGCACGTATCCAGAAATATTTTTGATAAGAAATGATTTATAGGCATAGGTTAGGCCTACAGTAAGTCTGTAGGCTATGGGATGGATAGCCCATCTGAATGTTTTTGGATGCCGCCTGTGATTTATTATTTTTGGGCATAGCTACGGTATAGGCTAAATCAAGGGGAAATAATGAGTACGTCTATTCTAAGGTAAAGTCCACAAAAATAGACTTGATAGGCCCGCCAAACACTGCCGGAACTTTAAGAACGAACGATATTTTGAAAAATACAAAGCCCACATGTCCTAATTAAGACCTACGCGTCAATGTTTGAATGAAGTTTCTACGTTAAACGATTGAAGCTGCATTAGCTGCGTTAGAAGAATAATAACTAGAAATGCAATTCCAAGGATTTACCAGTGCATGAAAATGCTAAAGTTGTGATGTAAAATATCATGTATAGTTAAAACAGATAATACAGAGATGGTTACTACGGTGATGCTAGGATAGACATGGTGGTTGCATAGCTTAATAAAAGTTGATAGTTTAAAAGTACACTGTTTAAAAGCTGAATGTAGATAGTTTAAAAGTTGTTGATAGACAGTAGATAGTTTAAAAGTTGTTGATAGACAGCTAGTTTAATAGATAGTTTAATGATAGTTTAAAAGTAGACCGTTTAAAAGTTGAAGGTAAATAGTTTAAAAGTTGTTGACAGACTGGAAGTTGAATGAATGTTGATATTAAAATAGTTTAACGGCTGTGTATAGTTAGATATTTGACGATAACTGATAGTTGGAATGGCTCTAATGTTTGCTAGCAGTTATGCTAAGATTTTTAACTATGCTAACCATGCTACTTAGCTAATGTTTTATAGCAGTGCTAGCAATGCTAACCTGCTAACCATCTTTGCTTAGCTAACGTTTTCTAGCAGTTTAATGAATGTTGATATTCAAATAGTTTAATGGTGATAACTGAAAGTTGGAATGGCTCTAATGTTTACTAGCAGTTATGCTAAGATTTTTAATTCTGCTAACCATGCTACTTAGCTAATGTTTTATAGCAGTACTAGCAATGCTAACCATGCTACTTAGCTAACTTAACTAACATTTTCTAGCAGTTTTGCTAAACATGCTAACTATGCTAGCAATGCTAACATGTGACTTAGCTAACCGAGCTTATCATTTTAGTAGTTATGCTAACTATGCTAATTAACATGCTAACAATGTGAGCATGCTAACCATGTTACTTAGCTAACCGAGCTTATCATTTTTAACAGTTTTGCTAAAAATGCTAACTAGCATGCTAACATGCTAGCATACTAACTATGCTAACCATGTTACTTAGTTAACCTAGCTAATCATTTTTAACAGTTTTGCTAAAAATGCTAACTAGCATGCTAACTATGCTAACCATGTTACTTTAGCTAACTTAGCTAATCATTTTTAGCAGGTTTGCTAAAAATGCTAACTAGCATGCTAACATGCTAACTATGTGACTTAGCTAACCTAGCTAATCATTTTTAGCAGTTTTGTTCAAAATGTTAGCAATGCTAACATGCTAACTTTGTTAACCATGCTAACTAGCTACAGTGGGTAGGAGTCATAGTTGATGACAAGTTAAAAGTTGTTGATAGACAGCTAGTGAATGTATATAGTTTAAAAGTTGAATGTAGATAGTTTAAAAGTTGTTGATAGACAGCTAGTTTAATAGATAGATAGTTTAATGATAGTTTAAAAGTAGACCGTTTAAAAGTTGAATGTAAAAAGTTCAGTAGTTTAATGGGTTACATTGTTTAACAGTGGATTATTGTAGTGAGGACTTTTATTTTGAAACAGTTTTGGGCAGAGGAAACAGTTGAATAGGATGTGTAGTCTTAATTGACCCAGATTGTATGCTTAAAGCCTGAGGCTGCAGGTGGCCTGAACACCTGCCATTCAGTTCCAGTAGTTACGTTCCATCGGTTACGTCATTTGTTTACGCCGCCATTTTGGCAGGGAACTGATCAACGAAAAAATGACTGGCGAGAATTTCACAGAGACTGATGAGAGTAGGTTTAGGGTGTCAGAATACACCACACATTTTACTCCATTTGAAATAATCAACTACAGAAGAAAGCTAAACCGATTGAATATTAGCGATCCATACAATGCCCCAGGTGTACTTTTTAAAAACATAGAGGATAACTTGTCTATAGCCCTGCCAGCGCTTGGTTACCCAGACATCTACAACTATTTAATTAACTTCCCTTCGTCCTATTCCGGTGACTCGCTGAAGTCGTATAAAAGTCTAGAAGGATACAAGTGGACTGTGTCCGGATTTGTGTCTTGTTTACAAATGTGGAAACTACCAGCACAAAAGAACTGCGCAATCATTACTGCGAGGGTAAGAGAGGCACTTCAAGTTAGTTTACGTTACCGTTAGCAACAGCTAAAGTATAGTCTATGATCATTGCTAACAATTTTAGCCATCCATTACAGTATAGGGATAAGGCTATCATAGAAATAAAAAGCTTAACTAAGTGTCATGATCCTATTACAGGTAAATCATTCTCAAAGGCTCAATGACCCCCAATTAAAGCCATGGATTGTGGTCAGGAAGGATGGTGTAGTGTTAGGAGCTCACTGCAACTGCACAGCAGGGTTTGGGGAGTGCTGCTCCCATGTATCCGCTACATTGTTTAAATTATGGCAATATAGTGCTACTGATGAGGAGGCGTCAGTGACATCGAAGAAATGCAAATGGTCAACAACAAGTGATGAATCGGTAAAAAGGTTGCCATATCAAGAAGGGAAAGACATCGTGTTTAACAACTCTCAGCGTGTCAAAAAGCAGAGCTCTAGGGATGCAATCCTACCTGTAATCCCACCCCTTACTCCACAAGAGGTAGCAGCACTACATAAAAACCTCTCCGAGTGCCAAGAGGGAAATATCCTGAAACCAGCGTTTCTCTCTGTAGTCAGAGGCTATGTCTCATACATATGTCCCCAAAGTCATCACGCTAAATCTGCCACAACCCCTGACACAGCTGTACACCAAGCATGCAAGAGAAGTTAGCCTAGCAGAGTTACAGGAGAGAGCAGAAACTCTGATTGCCCAAATAACCGTAACCAAAGAACAGGTAAAGTAGTTCATAGTTCGGGAAACAGGTTAAGGTGTAGGCTAATTTGGAAGGCTGACAGTTCAGTTGTTGTATTTTCAGAGTGACATTGTGGAGGAAGAGACTCGTGCCCAATCAAAGTCTAACATCTGGTTCGAACAGAGGAGTGGCAGGATTACTGCATCGACTTTCAGGGCAGCTGTAAAAACAAATTCCTCTTCACCTTCTGTGTCACTGATCAGGAAAATATGTTACACCAGGTCAAATAGCTTCACTACTGAAGCAACCAGGTATTTCAAAGCATTGCAATAACAGTTTTTAGACTTTCAAATCTAAATGCCAATCAGCCTACATACACAACAGCATTCTGCCAGGGCTGAAGGACGTGCGAGGCAAACTAGCATACTAGCATTGCACACCTCGTAGCCTAATATTGTCTTGATCATATCCAAAGTAAATCAGTATCGCAAACTCCCCATGTAGCTAGAAGAGGATCTTTATTTGATGCGAATTCTTCAAATCTTGCTGAAAATCCATTTGAGACAGATTTGGCCAACTACAATTTTGTGCAAAATAGCATCCTTTCCAACGATCTTGAGCAGTCATTGATTGGATCAGATTACATTTCCTTACTAGTTTGAGGTGCTGTATGCGTTTTCAAGAAAGATAAACAAGTGCGAACACTGCACAAAGATTGTTAAGGCGGAGCAAGATATTTCATCAGGAGCCACTTCCGGGAACCCGGATCGCACGAGGGGGGTCAAAAATCCCCCTTTATGCAGAGCAGAGGCAGCGACTGCTCTATTGAAGTCTATGGGCATAGCTCAGAATTTCACCACATATGCTAAGGTCTTGGTTCTATAGAGTTAGGAATGTGAATTTCGGGCACATTTTCATGATCCTCAAACCCTTCTGAACATTTCAGGTACATTTTTAGCATTTTTGAGCAATCCAGTCTGGAGAAAATCAACCTTATATCAGGTGTGCGCCGGTTATTTCTGCTGCTGCTGTTGGCCGGTTGCAACTTACGCTCGTCAATACGTCATCGACACGCCTCTTTATGCAGACAGGATTCGATCCCCATTTCGTGCCCATAGACATGAACTACGACGAAGTATCTTGCTCCGCCTTAACAATCTTTGCACTGCACACACACGTGAAATCTGTCATTATTGAGTTCAAGAGTTGACTTGCCCCCCTCTCCACACCCCCTCAGAAAAAGCTCATTGCCCCTAGTGGTGTGGAGAAAAAAGCTCATTGCCCCTAGTGGTGTGGAGATATTTTGCCATTGCATGTGCTTCCACCTCTTCAGTCCTGATCTTTGAGATTACTTTTACTGTTGGTTAACCATGTTTAAAGGAAAACTAATAGATATGACCATTTACAGATGGGGTTGCAAGCATGAGGAATCAGGTAGAAGAAGCTATGAAATGCAGCATCACATATCTCACTCCAATGTCCAGCTAAAACCTGCAGGCTTCAGAATCTCCACAACACACCCATTTGTTGGGGCCTCACCTGATGGCTACGTTTCTTGTAGTTGTTGTGGTACAGGCATAATAGAGATTAAATGCCCTTTCTGCAAGGGCCTATCAGTAAATGAGGCCACAAACGAGACAGGATTTTGTCTGGAAAAAGATGAAACAGGAACCTTAAGACTGAAGCGTGGTCATGCCTACAACTATCAGGTTCAAATGCAGCTGTTTGTCACCAACATGCCCTACTGTCACTTTATTGTTTGGGTACAATACATTTTTTAAAAAACTCTGTGGCACTTTCTAACTCTAAGTAAAGAAAAGGTAGATCTGGGGTGATGCGCTTCCGCCTTTGTAGAACGCATCACCCCAGATCTACCTTTTCTTTACTTAGAGTTAGAAAGTGCCACAGAGTTTTTTAAAAAATGTATTGTCCCTGAGCTGCTTGCTAAATATTTCTCTGCTCCACAACCCGTGAGTACCAATTGCTGATCAAGGTCAGCAATGGTGCTACTCGTCGAGAAACCAGAACAAGGGAATATGCTCGCCTGTGTGTCTGGCTTTTGCACAATTAGTAAGTTCCACCAAACTTGCCTTCACATCAGCAAAGTCCCAAAGCGGTGGCTGTGTCCCAGCTGCAGAAAAATTCTCAATTCCCAGAAAAGACAAAAGTCGACCGAAGCTGTTTAAATTAGTATGCATTGTACATGCCTAAATGAAAACAGAGACAAGTAAACACAAGTGGAAATGTTTAAACAATATTTTATTATTATTGTTGTTATTGTTTTACTTTCAATTGAGTTCAATGAACCTAAAAAAAATATACATGAAAATAAAGACATGTATCAATCAAAAGGCAACCTGTTATCACTGAAATGGTACAACAGAGTCTGATACATTTGTCAAAGCACAGCACACGTGCACCATTTTGTCAAGACACATTATGTCATTTTCTCTGTCTGTAAAGCATATGGGCACAGTGCTTTGCAAAACCGTGTATTTCTGACGAAGAACACCAATTACTCATTCTATGTGTATCCGAAGAGATGCCAAGCTTCTGGTGCTCTCCAATTCAATGGGATCTAACTGTTTCTTGCCACGAGTGAATGCAGGAATCTTTAACTCAGCTTGATAAGAATGAATGCTCTCACTGACAGTGAAACCTCGGTCAGCCAAAACTAGGTCCCCTGGGAGCAAATGAGGTAAAAAATGACTGTGCTCTGTGATGTAGTTGTCACTTGTGCGGCCCCCCCCACCCATTGGAAATAAAACAAATTGAAACCTGTGGAGTAATGGCTATTAAATACTTCATGGTGTGGTGAGACTTATATGTTGAATAACATTGTGCACTGGCTAACAAGTTACTAGGTTTCTCTATGAAAATTTCAAAACAGTCGATAATGCAAACAGTCTTCTCAAAAACAGAGTTCCTAAATGCATATGGAAGTGATTCTCTCAGTGGCTCCCAGGCCACTGAGAGAATCCCTTTCAGGCCATGTGACAATATTTGGAACTAATCTCTCATGCATCACATTAATACAGTGCTTGAAAAGTTTTTAAATAGTAGTGGAGTCAACACCAAAATAAAAAGACAAAAAGTCAAAAGAAAAATTCATTCGAAGCTTCATTAATGTCAGCATATACTGCTGAAATAATGTGAGACTAGACCTGTGTTTTAAAAAAGGTGCAACAACCTGGAACAATGCAATCATCAATGAATATGCTGATAGACCAGTTAAAAGGTTGACCTTTTTGTCATTCTTCTGTAGGGCAGTTTCATTCAATTCAGTCCTACTTATTATTTCTTTAAGGTACATATTTTCTGTCCTCAGAGCCTGGCATTGCAACTCCAGTGCTCTTACCTGTTCCTTACAGATGTCATTGTTGCATGTTGGCCCATCAGAAGCAGCAACAGTGGTGGGATGCTGGGAATTTTCTTCCAAACCTGCATTTTCAGATTCCCCCACAGGACATTCATTGCTGCTTAGGTCTGCAGAAGGGTGCTCGCATTCTTGAGGAGATTCTGTCAGAGATGTAACTGGCCAGTGCACCGGTGCAGCGGATGACTTTTCTGCTTGTGCTCTTCTTTGGCGTTTGGCCTTCTGTCTTCGGCTGAAGGTATCCAAAATCATATTTCGCCTCTTCTTCTCTGCAGTTGATGTATGCTCAAAAATGGATGGGATGTAGTCGGGTGACAATGGATTTTCACTCTTTGCCCCTAAAACCAAAGTCATAAGGCAATAAGTCACAGCATGTACAGTAGAGGTGGCTATCTGAACTTCACTGCTAGGCTTCACTATGAGTCAGATGCATAGCAAAGGTAAAACTAACAGGCAAGCTAGCATCATTGGATGCAGGTAATATACTGAAGTACAAGCGACTTATTTCTCAAGCACACAATTATTTCTGAACAAGATCTCCATTCAGTGCCCCCACCCACCCATACACACTGACTAGAACTACATTATGCTTTACTAAACATTAACATAAACATTATGACTAAACCCCACGTTTGATTCGTTATGCCGGACATGACTGACAGAAATAATAAATAGTAGCAACTACATGTAGGCCTATGCTATTCGCTAGTGTTATGTAGCCTAAACAGCTGTTAACGTTAACGTCAGCTGTAAGCTCTTAACTGCTAGCTCTGT